>NW_025920157.1:507726-541760 GCF_902686445.1 Sciurus carolinensis
CAGCATGGTTCAGTAGGTAAAGATAAGAGCCCACTGCAGGTGACTCCCCTGGCACCCTCAAAACTTCCACAAGCACCACAGGGGGCTTCTCTCACACTTCAGGCAGATACCTTGACCACCAGACTGCTCCCCATCTCCCCCTTGGCAACTGTCCCCAGCCCCAAGCAGCTACCTCTACCAGCACAGGCTCTCCCCACCTCCACTCAGATTGCTTCTTCCATTCCACAGGTGCTCCTACTAGCAAAAGGTGACTTTTCCCACTGTGGCTTCTCCCATCCCAAGGGTGCTCCCTCAACTTCTTCCTGTACTCCCTCTCCCCCAGGTGACTCCCCTCTCCTCATATGCTCCCACTCCACCAGGTGGCTCCCTCACCTTTTTCATCCTTCCCTCTCTCCTGGGTGCCATCCCCTGTCCCAAGTCCCCTCCAATGATCTGTGCCCCTGCTACTGGTGCCATTTCCCCTTGAACTCTTCCCTCTAGGGTTGTTTTCTCACATGGGTTGTGCCCACTTTTCACCCTGGCTTATCTGCAGGGATTCCCACAGCTGACATGAACCTTATAAAACTAGGTCTATGGTATTTCCAGGCAAAGAATTGGCTCTGGCCAGGAGCATCTGCAGGCCCTGCTCCTCCAGGGATGCAGGATGTTCCATGGCTAGCCTTTGGGTGTTCTGGAGTTCAGCTGAGTGAGGTTGGGGTCAGCTTGGGAGGCAGGTTCCACATCTGGCTGGGAGTGAGGTCAGCACAGGAAGTGGGGCCCATATGTCCTGTCCACAGGGACCTGCTCTGCCTCCCCAACACATGCTCACAACACTCTGCCTTATCTCCAGTGAGCTACTGCATGCCCTATTGCTCTGCTGTCCTTGGAAAGCTTAGCAGCGCTCACACCACTTACTTGGTGGACATGAGTTGCCCCAGCCAGCTCTGTGCATCTCCGTATCTCAGAGCTAGAAGTATTGTTGAGCAGGAGACATTGCCTTCAGAGACAAGCTTGACTACTGAGCAGGTGTACAACTGTTTTGCCTATTACAATGGCACCAAAATATACTTTTTGAGCATGTGCTGTCAGCCTGGCAGGCCTTGCCAGAACTCACAGAATTTCCCAGTGCTGAGGATAGTTCTGAGCCCTTGTAGCACTCAGACAGCTGCTTTGACAACTCTGGCTGTATTTACAGGTCTCAGTGGACAGGTGAGTTGCCAATGGTTCCTACTTTTTGACCCTGGGTCTAATTTGTGACAGAGACAGGTTGACTTGTTAGGACTCAGGTGGAACTGTGACTGTGAGTTCAGGAGTCAATTTGGAGACGGGGCATCATTTTGCCAGAGGGGAGAGACAGTGAATAGATCTGAGAATTGAGCCAAGCTGTAGGTTTGAGGGGTCCTGGGCTCATAATTACTGGAGGGTATCAACTCAAAGTCAGACGAAGGGTCATAAACAGGATATCCAGGTGCCCAGTGGACACTCCTGTTTGTCAGTACAGCTGCACTCACCTGCTGACCTGTAGGTCCACTAAGCCTTTCCTCCTTCAATCTATTTTCAGCAGGATGTGAGGAAACTGATCCTCCACAGTTCTCAGAGACCAACCCAGGATTGTGGAGTCCATTGGCCCTGACCCAGAACATTCCTGGTTCCCTCACAATCCAAGGCCACTGGCTGCCAGGGAGTATCATCTCCTCAGGCTATGGGGCCTCATGTCTATTCAGTTCCCTTACTTCCTTAGGTGTAGACCAGTGTGTTGAATGGATATGAATATTCTGAGCCCTGACTCTGGTACCTGGTCAGAGACAGGTGTGACCCCAGTGGGTGGGAATGATGTCACCAGCAAGGAACCCTCATCAGGGACCTGGATGTGGCAGCTTCCTCTGCTGCCATGCTCACTCCTTGCAGTTGACCGACATACCCCTGACTTCATGTGTATTTCAGAGATTGGGGTTATAGTCTTGGAGAGAAAAGCATATATTCCTGCTAACTAAAGATCCAGCTGTCTCTGGTACTCATTTCCCATTGGGGGTCAGTTTCTTATTTCATGGATTTAGGAGTGGCCAGAGGTCCCACTCCTCACCAATGCTGTTGAGCCATTTCACTTTTCTCCATGCTCAATTTTCCTGAGGCATGATCCCAAAACCAGAAGAAGGATAGCATGGGCAGTCCAGGCTATACAATGTGGGGCTGGTGCCCAGGTCAGCCCCCAATTGGTTTGATCACTGCATTGTGTACACTTCTCTCATTTTCTGTGCATGCTTGTGATATAAGTATCTCTCCTGACACCAGCCATGACAACCTTAAGTACAGGCCTAACTCCATCCGGGTGTATGGCCTCAGGCATGTTCCCATAAACTCCTACCAAAAACATGGGGATGATGACAGGGCCTGCTATTCTGGCTGCTACAGGAAGATCAAATGGATGTGTACTGGAAACACAGGAGGAGCACTAGAGAGGTGAGTGATCACTGGTGTAATTCACTGCATTATGACAAGCTTCTGCCCAATTCACTCAGGTCTTAGATTCTTGCTTAATGTTTTCAGTTTTCAATACTGTGCAGAAAGTTGTAGATAAACTGCTAAGGTATTTTGTCGGGGTTTCGGCCGGACCCCTGGCCCTAGGTGTGGCAAGGCTAAGATGGCGCCTGGCAGGATGCCAGTGTGGTTGAGTGTAGCTAGCTTGTGCACAAACAACTGATGTCGCTTGAGGAAGTTTCAGTGATTGGTTGAGGCCCCCTCATGGACACTGCATGCCTGTATATGCTGCCTGTATCTGTCCACGCTCTCCCCTCGTGCTCTGTATGATGATTGGTCGCTTGGAGGCATATAGTGAGGTGTAGCTTCCCCCAAAAGGAGAAGAAGAATCTGCTGTTAATAAAGAAGCTTGCCACCCATCACGTCTCCGGGTCGTTCTTGCTGGCGAGAGTGACAAGTGGTGCCGAAACCCGGGAATCTTACGTGCCGCGGAGAGGTGAGTGAGGTGAGTAACAATCTGTGAAAGTGTGCACCTAGATCTGTCAGTGGACAGGGAAGTTTCCTAGAGACGAGAATATTGTGATTGTGATAAAGTTCCTAGGAACGAGAAGTTAAAGTTTCCTCAGAATGGGGAACGAGGTTGCTAGATGTAGAATGGAAGGTCCCTTGAAAGAAATTCTTAAAGCTAACGGCACTCCCTTAAAGACAAAAACTGCTCGGGCGTTTTTAAAGCAGGTAGAGGAGATTTCACCTTGGTTTTTGGAGGAGGGACTGTTAAACATACCTCAGTGGGAACATCTAGGAGAGGATCTAAAGCGCTGTCCGGTAACGCTACCAGGGACGTTAGCGGTTTGGTCCTTGGTCAGAACTTGTTTACGTTCCCCTCGGGAGGCTTTACAAAAGGCAGTTACACAGGGAGAGGAAGTATTGGAAAAGGTAAAAGAGGAGTCACAAAAAGGATCTGTTAGTGCTCAGTCGGACTCTGAGGAGCGTGAAGAAGGACTTTCTGATACAGAATTACACAAAATAAGTGAGGAAACAAAATGTTCTCAAGCTGGTTCAATTAGTCAACAGGCATTAAGGGAATTGGAGGGCATAGGGCAACAGCTAGAAGACAAAGAAAAGGCATTACAAGAGGCTTTACAAGAGTTGAGCTTACAAAAATATGCAGTGGCGCAGTGGAAAAAGAAGGAGGAAGTACTAACGAAACCACAGACAGGACACAAAGAGGAAGTAAAGCCTGTGGCGCACTTTAAAATAAATGAGGAAGTAACTCAGAAAGTGACTTGTACTCCTTCAGCGCCACCTTATGAGTGGCCTCCGCCTTTTTATCCAGGTTGCACTAAAGAGTGCTCCTGTTCAGAGTGTAAAACAAAAAAATGGAAAGAAATCTATGGGATTGAAAGAGGGTTTTACCCTGTTATGGAAGATCAAAATCAACAAAGGTTTCACCAGCCTTTAGACTTTAAGTTGGTAAAGCAGCTTAAAGAAGCAGTTAGTACTTATGGACCACAAGCAGCATTTACAGTATCTATTGTAGAATCTATGTCTACCCTCTTTCTTACTCCTGATGATTGGAGCAATTTGGCAAGAGCAGTTTTGAGTGGAGGGCAATATATAGAATGGAAGGTTCAAAATCAAGATTTTTGCCAGGAAACTGCACGCAGGAATGCTGCTGCAGGTAATCCACAATGGAATCTAGAGATGTTAAAAGGTACTGGACCATACATTGGACCACAGGCACAGATTCAATATCCTCCTGGAGTCTTTCAACAGATAGCTGTAGCAGCCACTAGGGCCTGGAAGACATTACGTGGCACTGGTGAGCTACAAGGACAGCTATCAAAAATAGTACAAGGGCCTAATGAGCCTTATGCAGATTTTGTAGACAGGCTTATGCAGGTCACAGGTAGGATGTTTGGAGATGCAGACCAGGCTATGCCATTAATAAAACAATTGGCTTTTGAAAATGCAAATAGATTCTGTAGAGAAGCTATTAGGCCATGGAAGAATAAAGATTTATCTGTTTACATAAAAATTTGCAGGGAAATTACAGAACCTGTGATCCAGGGACAAGTTATGGCCGCAGCACTTACACAAGTAATGCAAAACCAAAAGGGGGCTCGTCCCAAAGGATGTTTTCAATGTGGACAAGAGGGACATGTTAAAAAACAATGTCCTCAAAGAGTGTCTGGTAGAATAACAGCTACACCTTCCACAGGGACTATAGGAGGACCCAAGCCTCAATTATGCCCTCGATGTAGAAAGGGAAATCATTGGGTAAGTGATTGTAGATCTGTTGCTGACATTGATGGGATTCCACTACCACCTAATAATTGGGGGAATTCAAAAAACGGGAGACCGGGCCCAGCACCTCGGGGCCCAAACCAAATGTACGGGGTGGCAATGTCTTTACCAACCAAACCCAGGTGGACTTATCCGCCATCAGATCAGAAGGTACAGTCCAGGCAGGTCCCAGAAGGGCCACCTCAGGGAGCGCAGGACTGGACATCTGTGCCACCTCCAGACTCGTACTAACGCCCGAGATGGGTGTACAGATGTTAGACACAGACTGGGATGGCAATATTCCTACAGACTCAGTAGGATTGCTCCTAGGCAGAAGTTCTTCTACTCTAAGAGGTCTTATAGTCCACCCAGGAGTAATTGATCCAGACTTTCAAGGACAAGTTAGGGCTATGGTTTCTTCACCCAAAGGGATTACAGTCATTTCTCCAGGAGACAGAATAGCACAAATGTTAATTTTGCCTAGCCAGCATTCCTTATGGCCTAGTAAAGAGACAACAAGAGGAGATAAAGGATTCAGGTCTACAGGCGGACCCTGGGCTAATTTTACTATGGACCTCCAAGATAGACCCATTATGCAATTAACAGTAGGGCATAAACCTTTTATAGGATTACTGGACACAGGAGCTGATAAAAGTATAATAAGTGAGGCAGTTTGGCCCAAAGGTTGGCCTATAGTTACAGCTAATCAAAATTTACAAGGGTTGGGAGTGGCTCAATCGCCTAACCAGAGTGCTGCTTCACTGTCTTGGAGGGATAATGAGGGTCATTCAGGGGTTTTCCAACCATATATTTGTAAAATACCTATTTCTTTATGGGGAAGGGATGTCTTAACTCAGATGAATGCTAAATTGACAACAAACATTAATTCTAAACCTGCAACACGTATGATGAGAAAAATGAAGTATACAGAAGGTCTAGGATTAGGGAAGGAACAACAAGGGTCTGCACAGCCCATCCCCCTTCCTCCTCCAAAAAATGATTTCAAAGGTCTGGGTTTTATGTAGGGGCCACTGTTATTACACCTATTCCAATAGTTTGGAAAGATGATAAGCCGCAATGGATTCCACAGTGGCCCTTAACTACAGAAAAATTACAAGCGGCTCATAAATTAGTACAAGAACAAGTACAGGAAGGTCATTTACAACTTTCTACTTCCCCCTGGAATACACCCATCTTTGTCATTAAAAAAAGGTCTGGAAAATGGAGATTATTACATGACTTAAGGGCTATCAATGCACAGATGTTTCCTATGGGTCCTCTACAATGGGGATTGCCATTAATCACAGCCTTACCTAAAAATTGGCCCACCATTATTTTAGACTTAAAGGATTGTTTTTTCTCAATTCCATTACATGCAAAGGATTGTTGGCGATTTGCTTTTACTTTACCTTCTCTCAATCATGCACAGCCTGATCAAAGATTTGAATGGACTGTACTGCCTCAAGGCATGACTAATAGTCTCACTTTATGTCAGATATATGTAGACAGAGCCTTAAAACCTACAAGGGACACTTTTCCAGATTTATTAATTTATCATTATATGGATGATATCCTTATCTGCCATAAAAATAGACGATTACTAGAAAAGACTTTGCAATTCTTAATATCTACTCTACAACAATATGGTTTAAACATCTCTCCAGAAAAGTTACAAATGGGAGAAACTCAAGAATATCTGGGCACTAAACTTACGGCTACTATGATAAAGCCACTAAAATTAACTATTAGAACTAGTGAACTTAAAACTTTAAATGACTTTCAAAAACTTCTTGGAGATATAAATTGGATTAGGCCATATTTGAAAATGACCACAGGAGAATTAAAACCTTTATTTGATATACTTAAGGGAGATCCTGATCTTTGTTCCCCGAGGATCCTTACTCCAGAAGGACTAAGAGCTCTTACATTGGTGGAACAAAGATTACAGTCAGATCATACAGAAAGATGTGATCCATCCCAGCCTCTAATGTTAATCATTATTCCAGAACAACATAGTCCATATGGAATTATATGGCAAGGAGGACCTTTACAAAGTATTAATCTCCCAGCATCGCCTACAAAACAGTTACAGACATTTCCAAAAGCCACAGCTCAGTTGATATATAAGGGGTTAGAAGCCTGTGTTACAATATTTGGAAGCCACCCTAAGATTGTTATTGTCCCCTATACCAAACTTCAAATACAGTGGTTAGTTCAACATGATGATGATTGGGCTGTTTTACACTGTTCAACTACAGCAACTTTTGATAATCATTATCCTAAACATCCTTGGATAAAATTTTGTAAAAACACTCCTGTTATATTCCCTAAAATTACCAGAACACAGCCTTTGCCAAATTGCCAAACGGTCTTTACTGATGGTTCAAAAAATGGAGTTGGAGCTGTAATAATTGGAAATAAAACAGAAACTATAATTCTTCCTCCTTCATCTGCCCAAGTAGTAGAACTTGCTGCAGTAGTTTTAGCTTTTAACATTATGATAGAACAGCCTTTCAATCTATTATCTGACAGTCATTATATAGTACAATCAGTGCCTTGTTTGGAGACTGTTCCTTATATCCCTGATGGGTCCGCTGTTGCTCCTTATTTTCGTACTTTACGTGCCTTAATCTTGGACCGCAAGTATCCCTTTTATGTAGGACATATTAGAGCTCATTCTGGACTGCCTGGTCCACTTGCCGGAGCTAATGCTGAAGCTGATAGGGCAACAAAAACTGTTTTTGCTTTTACTATGTTAGAACAGGCTAAAATGTTCCATACCCAATTTCATGTTAATTCCACCACCCTTAAAAGAAAATTCAATATTTCTAAAGATGTTGCTAGACAAATTGTTAAAACATGTCAACATTGTGCTCCTCTATTGCCAGTACAGTCTGTTGGAGTAAATCCAAAGGGACTATTACCTAATCATATTTGGCAAATGGATGTTACTCATTTTTCAGAATTTGGAAACCTTAAGTATATTCATGTTTCAGTAGACACCGCTTCAGGGGTGATCATGGCCTCTGCTCACACTGGGGAAAAAGTTAAAGATGTTGTACAACATTGCTTACAAGCATTTGCAGCCTGGGGCGTCCCAAAAATCATTAAAACTGATAATGGGCCGGCTTACACATCCAAAAGTTTCTTACAATTTACACAAACTTTTAATATACAACTCATCACAGGAATTCCTTATAATCCTCAAGGACAAGGTATAGTGGAACGCACTCATTTAACGTTAAAAAATTGTTTAATAAAACAAAAAGGGGGAATAGGTGGTGACTTTAGAGCACCTAAAGATAAACTAAATCTAGTACTTTTTATTTTAAATTTTTTAAATGTGGATAAGAATGGACATACGGTTGCAGAAAGGCAAGCTAATCCCACAAGTACTCAAGTGTGGGTAAAATGGAAAGATATTCTCACAGGAACATGGAAAGGCCCAGATCCAGTTCTTCGGTGGGTCCGAGGGTCTGTTTGTGTTTTCCCGCAGGATCAACAAACTCCGGTCTGGTTTCCTGAGAGACTGACCAGAACAATACAACATGAGAGTGACAACAATAAGGATACAACTGGACAGCCAGACTCGGAACTTATGGGCTATAGTTAGAGTTTGGCCATATCCTCTGCCTTTAACTAATACGTCCTCTTTATTCCCTCCCATATTTAGCACTAATGCTTCTACGGGATTGCCTATACCAGCTTCTCCTGTTCAACAAGGGTTCTTCTTCACTCCCAATTTTAATGATAATTTTACAAATAATGATGTTCATTTAGGCATGAGATGTGTCAATCCTTCTACAGCTGGCTACTCTTCACTTAGACCTCAGGATATACTAATTTACAACCTTTCTTTGCTCTCTTAGGAGGACCAGAAATATTACGTTTCCACCTACGCCAGTTTGTGTTTTTTCCCCCCTTTTATGTTTTTGCTAACAAACAAAAAAGATGTTTCTCTCAATCTCTCTCAATGTTGGAATGCTTCTAGGTTCTCATGATCAGTCTTAATGCGTATTCCTACCTTCCTACCAGTCCCAGTCTTTGTTACAGATACAGAACTGCCAGTGCTATTATCAAGAAACAGAAGAGATCTTGGCATCACAGCAGTTGTGATCACTGCCATTGCAGCCTCTGCAGCAGCAGCATTGACACAACCATACAGACAGCAACAACAATCACTTGGCCAAAAATACAGCTGCAGCCTTACAGACTAAAGAGACCCTAAACCAACATCTACTCAGCAGACAGTGGATCAACACTTAAAAGCAGGGATTCTTTTAGTAAACCAGCGAGTGGACTTACTTCAAGAACAAATGGACATTTTACAGGAACTGTTAAACGTGGGATGTATTTATCATCTGGTGGGACTGTGCGTTACACCTGTAGCTTACCATAACTTCAGCTATGCAGCAAACTTGTCTAGAATCTTTTCTGTTCAGCTACGTACCAACTGGTCTTACGAATTTGATAATCTTACTGCTATTCTTAGATCTCAAATTGTTAGCCTTAATGCTACTAGAGTTGATGTAGCTCCAATGTCTGAAGTGCTAAATTGGTTATCCTCCTCTTTCAGCTTTGTAAAGCAATGGGCAGGAATGGGAGCTCTGTGTACACTCATGGTTATTACTGTTATCTTCCTCACATGCTTTATCATGCGCATGCGCCGAGATCAAGCTAGAGATCGTATCATCTTCCATCAGGCCATGGCTGCCCTAGAGGCCGGCAGTTCCCCACAAGTATGGCTCACGATGCTGGATCGCTAGCCAGACGGGTAAGGAAGGAGGTGACTCCGTACCAACCTAAGACAGGAGCTGTAGCATGCTCTACAGTTATCCGATGACGGGTAAGGACGGTGGTTGACCACTCCGCCTAAGACAGGCACGGTCCCGAGCTTTCCTTTTCCTTTTAAATGAGAAAAGGGGGAACTGTCGGGGTTTCGGCCGGACCCCTGGCCCTAGGTGTGGCAAGGCTAAGATGGCGCCTGGCAGGATGCCAGTGTGGTTGAGTGTAGCTAGCTTGTGTGCAAACAACTGATGTCGCTTGAGGAAGTTTCAGTGATTGGTTGAGGCCCCCTCATGGACACTGCATGCCTGTATATGCTGCCTGTATCTGTCCACGCTCTCCCCTCGTGCTCTGTATGATGATTGGTCGCTTGGAGGCATATAGTGAGGTGTAGCTTCCCCCAAAAGGAGAAGAAGAATCTGCTGTTAATAAAGAAGCTTGCCACCCATCACGTCTCTGGGTCGTTCTTGCTGGCGAGAGCGACAGTATTTTAGGATGTAGCATTGGTCTCCTCTGAGTATTCTTGGTGCCTCACCCACAGGAGCATAACCTTTGCCTTTGTAGGCACAGGGGAGGGTCCAGGCAATGAGGTGGGTACTCGGTGCCACACTTTCAGGGCCAGTCATTGTGGAACACACACTGAACTTGTCTGAAGTTTGCTCCTAGGAAGCTGTTGCAGCCTGAGGCAGCCTCTGCTGTGTCCTCCAGACCACTAGAGAGTGGTGAGATGTACCAGGAGAAACTGACCACTATCCTGCCACCCTTGTTCACAACTGCTCTGGACCTGGTCTCTGCCCTCTGGCTGCCACCAGTGATGGGCTGGATACCTCCCTGGCTGTCCTCAAGGGATGGCTGTTGGACTTTCCACTGACATCCTCCAAGGAAGTTGGCTTCTACAACAGGCAACACATCCATTATCATGGACTGCATTCTGTGATGAGTTCTGCTGAAGTAACCATGGCAGCTGCTGCCCTTGGTGTTCCTGGCTCTGAAGGTAGGTACCCTTAGCACAGACCTTGAAGTTCTGCATAGGAAAATTTAGCCCCTTGGGTTTAGTTTGAGGTGCAGAGTGTGGGCAAAGTGTTTTCTGATCAGTCCCTTCTGTGTTCCTCACTGCAGTTATGTGCCTCACCTGCCAGGACCATGCCATAGAGGAAGTCATACTCCTTGAACTTAACCACACAACTCAGGGAAGAAATGTTTTTTCTAGTTTCATTTATGGTTATTATAAACTCTGGCAGTCTCAGTGGGCTCAACGGTGGGACCAAATGTAAACTCAGCGTGTCTCGGCGAGCACGGTTAGCAGTCAAATAAAATGGGACAGAAAAGTGGCTGAAGCAAGCTTCATTAGAATTTAGCTCTCAGGTGAAATTCTCAGACCCCCAGGGTATAGGGACCTGGAGAAAATCGCATGTGGCCCTGGCTGCCAAGGGTTTTTGTAGACTAGGATGGGAGGGGGTCTTGTTGAGTGACAGGTGGGTGTGAAGGGTCAGTGGAACTTTCCATCCACCTTGCTGCGAACTTTCTGGTCACCTTTGGTGGGCTGGTCTTTGTTCTAGCTGCTCAGCTTTGCCCCCTACAGTTTCCTAATACCTGACCTAACATCCCGACCTTTTTGGTGATATAGGGAGTTGGAGTCTCTCTGGCTACTTCCTGCATGTTAGGGGGCGTCTTGGGGAGAAACAGGTTCGGGTTTTAGTTTGGTGGGGAGGCGACTATAAGAATGTAGGAGCATCTGGTTGTAGGTCACCCTGACAACCTCACTTATGCAGTTCCAGGCAAACCTGAGAAGACAGGGTGCAATTGTTAGCAGAAATTCTATCACAAATAGGGGAGTAAGGGTAGGGGTCAGCATGGTAACAAGAGTGGAGTTCAGCCATCCTGTCCAGGGGTCATTTGATTCTTCTTGCTTCAGCCTTTTATTTAAACATCTAAGAGTTTTGATGTTGCTTTCATTGGACCGGTTTCATTGATGCAGCAACAACATTCTTTTAGGAAGAGATGTATTCCCTCTTTGTCTGCTGTCAGATCTAGTGCTCGAAGGTTCTGCAAGGAAACTTGAGCAATAAATGTTATTCATCTTTGCAGGGATGTCAGGGGGGCAGCAGATGTCTCTACTGACTTCTGGAGTTGCTGTTCTAGTTTTTGGTTGTCAGTGACTGCATAATTAAGTCCTCTTGTTGGTATAACCTGTGTTTAGTAGAGATCTCTATATTCCTGTGACTTAGAGCTAGATAATCATACTAGCAAGCATAGATTAACCAACCTATGTAGTTTAGGAGGATCTGTAGGCCTTAAACTGACTAAAAACTCCTGATTCTGGCAGTTTCTCTTGATAGTTAGCAGGTACATCTGCCAAAGAATTTCTCTCTTGTAGTTTTCAGTCTTTATTTTAGGGAGGTTAACATAAGTTACATCTTAGTTTGCATTTAACTATTGTTTCTCTTAAATGCCAAAGAATGGCTATGTTTAGGTTTTAACTGTTTTGTTAGGGGTCTAAGACTAAGCTGGTCAAATTGGCCTGTTACTGACTTTTCTTAGCCTCTGTATTTAATCAATTTCTAAATTTGATCTTAACCATCCAGCAAGTTAGTCTCACCAGTCAGAAAGTAAGAGTGCTAGGCTTTAACTTCAATGTCTATGACTTTACAGTTATTTATCCCCTTTTATCTAATTGGGGTTTACATTATCTGTCCTATTTGTGATGCTTTACCATTTCAAGTTAATTTACAGTGTTTCTCTTGAAGCACTACTTCTGCAAAAATTAATCAGGCAACAGTTTACAAGGAAAATACAAAATGGAATCACCAAGAGTAAAACATTCAGTTTGTGCCATTGGTATCCTGAATTCTGGCTGAGTTATTTATTATATCCCCTGTTCGAGATGACAGTAGTCTTTACAGTAAACATCAAACTTTTGAACACAATTTTAAATGAATTAAAATCTAGTTTATTTTGGAGCCATTCTAACATGCAGCCAGGTGAGGCAGAGCCTTATTTCAGATAAGGTGGGGCTTTTCACAAAACACAGATTTTGAAGGTTAAGCAGAGATCAGATGGAGCTCTGTTCTCTGTTCTCTGATGGAAATGTAGTTCTAAAGAGTTACATCAGCAATCCTTATATATGTCTTATTATCAGGTTAAAGATTACATAAGCATTATTCTTTGTTTTCAGGAAAGTTACAGAGACTAGGACATCTATGCAACTTTTCACAGCTGCAAAGCACAATGTTAGCAGCTCTATGTTGCTTTCATGAAAGTCCACTGTCCAAAGTTACTGTAAGGCAGGCAGGAACCAGAGAAGGGAACTGAGGAAACACTGGTTATCTGGCAAAGGAATTTCTTCCTGCCCAAGAGCTGTGTGCCTGAGATGAATGTCAGAGCTGATAGGATTCCTGCACAGAGCCTTCCCAGCAAGAGTACTGGCATAGCAGCTAGGCATCTTGTGCTCCTGCATAGGAACATTCCCAGGTACCAGGCCACAGCCTGTCTCATGTACATATAACCAACTTAGTTATAGGCAAACTTGTTGAAATTTTCCCTTTAGTTACCAGACTTTCTTAGTACTTATTTTGACCCTCATATATTCCATCACACAAGAACTTTCTGCCTTAGAAACATTCTTTTACTTTCTACTGAATACATTCCCATACATAGAACCTTCTGTTTTCCTTTCCTATCTGGTGAGCACTTTGTGGTGAAAACTTCACACTCCTTCCATATAGCTCAATGTGAGTGAACAATCAGGAAGGCATATTTGGAATCTGGTTAGATGTTGACTTGTTTAACTTTGGATAAAATTAGAGCCCTGATCAGAGCAAAGAGTTCAGCCTTTTGGGAAGTGGTCCCTTCTGGAAGGCAATTGGCTTCCAGAACTGAGGCGATGATGACATCTGCATAAACTGGCTCTACAGCATCCCTCAGGAACCAGCACAGAACTGCCATCTACAAAAATGGATAGGTTAGGAGAGGGGAGTGGGTAATTGAAGAGGTCTTCATGAGGTGAATGTAGCATCTTTAGCACCTGTGGGAGTGGAAGGGATTTATGGTTTAAGAGGTCCTGCAGTTGATGGGTGGAAAACACAGTTATTGGTTGAAGTAGGGTGAGTTTTAGAGCTTCCTTAGTTAATTCAGCTGCTGTCACCAGTGCTTGGAGACATGGTAGACACCCACAAACTGTGGAATCAAGCTGCTTGGAGAGATATGCTACTAATCTGTAGGAAAGTCCAGTTGGCTGTGTGAGGAGGCCAGTGGTAACACCCTGTTTTTCATCCATGAAGAGGTGGAAAGGATGGTTAGGGTTGGGAAGAGAGAGCAGGGGAGGATATGAGAGCATCCCTGAGCTTGTAAAAAGAGTTAGCTATCATCTTGGGGGAGGTAAGGGGCCCATGTGGAGTCTCCTTTGCTGCCTGATCTAATGGTTTGGCAAGGAGTGCAAAATTATGGACCCAGTGTCTAAAAAAACCAGTTAAAGCCAGGAAGGAGAGAATGTATCCTGCTGTTTCTGGCAGCTGTAAGTCACACAGGGCTTGGATTCTGTCTTTTGTGAGACTCTTAGAGGTAGGAGTGAGGAATATGTCCCAATATGTGACTGAAGGGGTGGTGAGGGAAACTTAGTTTGAGGTTTTAGTTGGATAAGGACTGACTTGTGGTGGGAGGCTATGACTGACTTGGAAGTGTCCCAGACTTGGGGGTCGACCAGGTCAATGGTAGGGTAGGTGGTGTGGGAGCGCTAGAGAATGTATGAAAGAGAGGTAAAAGAAGGTGAGCACTAGCAGTGTGCCTGGGAAGAAGCTGCAGGGTGGATCCTAGGGGTTGGAGAACATCTCTTCCTAGGAGGGTACTGGACAGGAAAGAAAAACTAGGAGAGAGTTTGAACAAGGATGTCCCTCTAGGGCACAGCCTAATTTAGCTATTCTGCTATGGAAGGAGGGTTTTCTGTCAATTCCCATAATTGAAACCTGGGAAGGAAATAAAGGCTTAGAGTGGGCAGGCAAGACAGAATAGGTGGCCCCCATATCCATAAGGAAAATTATGGACTTACCTGTTACCTGGAGCTTTTACTCTGGGCCTGGTTAGGTATAGGGGTCCTTGAGTCCAGGCTCCTTCAGTCTTCTGCAAATCCCAAAAGCTCATGGGAATGGACCGCCTGGCTGGTCACACCTCTGTGTGGAGATGCTGGGGAGGGACGGGCCATAGGGCAGTCACTCTTCCAGTGTCCTGCTTGTTTGCAGGCAAGACATGGCCTGGTGGGGGGCCATGGGATTGGACAGTGATGAGCCCAGTGACCTTCATGTCTGCACCTGAAGCAGACCCCTGGTGGAGGGGGTTGCTGGCTGCCCTTTGAAGCTCTCACTGGAGTCACAGGCTGCAGGGCAGCAAAAAGGCTTGGGATTGGAGTGTCACCTTTTTCTGTAAATAAACTTGCCTGGCCACTTTGGCTGAGTTTTTGGGTATTACAGACTTTAAAGACCATTTTTCACCAGATCTCAGATAGGGGTTTGAGGGCCCTCCTTAGCTCACTTGAGTTTTTTTTTTTTTTTCTTATGTTAGGGGCTGATTGAAAAATGAAGCAGGTTGCTAGCACTGTAGTGCCAGAGGGAGATTTAGGGTCCAGTTTAGTATATCTAGTAAGGGCCTCCGTAAGGCTGTTAAGAAACTGCTGAATTCTCATCTGGATTCTGGGTAATTTCACTCAGTTTATCAAAGTTTACCACCTTATTGGAGACTGCTTGCATGCCTGCTATGAGGTATTGGACCATGCAAGCACAGTGACGTTGGCCCTGCTGGCCTTCCTGGAAGTTTCAGTTTGGTTCAGTTATTGAAACCTGCTCCTGTGGATAAAGTTATGTCCATTAAATAGGCTTGGTCAGTGTGGTCCTGTGCTGCCTGTTGGATACTGGGAGTGGAAGAAAGGATATTAAGACTATAAGTTTGGGAAAGATACTCAAATTCCTTAATATAAGTAGAGGACTCAGCAGAGAAAGACCCTAAACAAGAATGGAACATAGATTCATATAACCCTTTTGCACTAGCTATTTCCTGGAGAGGATAAAGAAACTCTGGGTTAGGCAGTGGGAGAGTCTGATAAAGTTGCCTGTTAGTGTTGATGGGAGGAGGGAACAGACTAGGCAGAGAGACATTCTGAAGTAGGAGGTGGGAGTGGAAGTGGGAGGGCTCTGAGGAGGGAGGGGGAAGGAGCTGCATCCATGGGAGGAGGGGGCAGGTTTTCAGCTGGAGGTCAGGAAGAGGAGGTGGAGTTCTGGCCAGAGCATGGAGGTGGGCGGGGTTTGGGACTGCTCAGGGGAGGAGAATGTGGGTGGTGGAGCAGGTAGAAGGAGGAGCGGGGCGAGTGCCAAATTCCAAAAAGAAAGCTTGCAAATTGTTGCAAGTGCCTTTTGGTGGCCATCTTGAGACCTAAAACATACTGAAGCTTGAATAAAAAACTAGCTGCCTACGGCTTAAGTTTTTGGAAAGTCCCAGTTTAGTAGAATTACGGTGGATATACCCCAAAGGAGTTTTGGGGTCTAGTGAGCTCCCTGTATTTCCCATTAGCCTTCCAATTTCACCTGGACAGGTGTGCCAGAATCAGAAAAGGCATCCCAGTTCTGACTCCTGCACACCGGGGAATGGTGGGTGGGCCGAAAATCAAGACGTCTCTTTGACTTTCAGGGGCCGAAAAAAGGAAAAACGGGGAGCTGAATGGAGATTGGAATGTCTTCACAACAACCAGAGCCCAAACAGAGCAGAGACCTATGGGGCGCCCACGGACAGACCTCCTGTGGAACGGAGGGTGTAGATTGGAACGGTGTATGGGGAAAAACCCAGGGAACTTACCGCGCTTTGAAGCGGGATGGACCAAACGGAGTAGAACTGAGCGGGAAGGATCGGAATCTCCTGGTTCTTCTGAGGAGGGGGTGGGTCTCAACCCCTAGGTGGGGAGCCCAAAAAAACCCCCTCCCAGCTTTCAGCACCAAATGTAAGCTCGGGCAGGCTCAGCGGGCTCAATGCGGGACCAAATGTAAACTCAGCGGGTCTTGGTGGGCATGGTTAGCAGCCAAATAAAATGGGACAGAAAAGTGGCAGAAGCAAGTTTCATTGGAATTTGGCTCTCAGGTGAAATTCCCAGACCCCTGGGGTATAGGGACCTGGAGAAAAATGGCACGTGGCCCTGGCTCCCCAGGGTTTTTATAGACTAGGATGGGAGTGGGTCTTGTTGAGTGACAGGTGGGTGTGAAGGGTCAGTGGAACTTTCCATCCACCTTGCTGTGAACTTTCTGGTCACCTTTGGTGGGCTGGTCTTTGTTCTAGCTGCTCAGCTTTGCCCCCTACAGTTGCCTAATATCTGACCTAACAGTTATCATTTACATGTGCATTTTGTCTATCAAATCCAATAGAGTCTGTGACCTCCCTTGTAGAATACTGTGATTCAACTGCATTTATTAGTGTCCTATGTATAATATTTTCCCTTTACCTTTTTGTTTTCATAAAGTTTCTGTATGCATTTGTTATTTATTTTTATTTTATTTTATTTTATTTTATTTTATTTTTGATACCAAATATTAAAACCAGAGGAAGTCCTTTAACCACCAGGCTACATCCCAGTCCTTTTAATATTTTATGTAGAGACAGGGTCTTGCTGAGTTGCCGAAAGTATCTCTAAATTGTTGAGGCTGTCTTTGAACTCAAGATTCTCCTGCATCTACATTTCCAGCCACTGGGATTATGGGTGCATACCATCACACCTGCCTCCTAAATGCCTTTATTTTTCTGCATATCTATTTTTATTACACCTATAACACCTCCCAGAGTTTCATAAACACCATCTGAGAATTCTCTGCATGGAGCTTCCACTTCCTGTTGCCACTGCAAGGAGTACTTTCCAGGGTGGCATGGCCATGACTGGAACTCCCATACCTGCTTTGCTGGGGGCTCCAGTGCCTGCTGAATGTAAATCTTGTTCTTTCTACCTTGATTCCCTTGTTTTCTTAGAGAAAATTCTCAATTAGCTTTCCCAACAATGCACCAAGAAGGTAAATTTTCTGAATTGTTGAATGTCTTAAAAATGTCTGAAATCCACTCTCCCACCTGACTAATCATTTGGCAGGGGAAGAATTCTGAGCTGGAAACACATTTCCCTTCAGAAATGTAAAAAAAGTCACCTTTTTAAAGAAGTTTGTGTAGTTAAGTAAGGTGTTCAGTTCTTGACAGACAACCTGCATTTGCCTGCTCAGAGCTTTTGGGTTACTATTCATCTTGCTGTTCTGAAGATTCACAGGTGGTCCTGACTCAGACTTTTGAATTGTCTTTTTGATATACCTTTCAGCTTAGAGAATTAGGTCTCCTGAAATCCCTGGGTGTCTTCTTGTACTGTTCCCATTCAACTTCCATGAGGCTATGAACCTGCCCCTGCTTCCCAACTACAGGCTGTCCTCTGCTTCTGTCTCTGAGAGTGCTCTCCAAGTTCTGATGAATGAACAGGTAGATAAAGAAGGAGCAGAACTACATACCAGGTGGTCAGGCAGGCCTTTGGCAGCTGGACACAAGGGAATCTTGTCACAGTTGTGGCAGGAGAAAGGCCAGCACAATCTCCACCTAAAGCCTGGGTTCTATATTTGAGGTCACAAGATCAAAGGTGGTTGTCCTGCCTTATATACTCAGGGCAGAGAGAAACCTTCCCACTCCAGCCCTTTTCTCTTACACCTATGTTCACTCAGAGCTGACCAAGTCATGACAGCTCATCTTTAAGAGTGAAGCAAATTCTAACATATTCTCAGACACATCTTACAGGGAGAGAAAGACGGTGAGACAGGGTGAGGCAGTGATAGTTTTTAACTCAGAGAGATGAAGTATGAGTATAAAAAAGGAAACCTTAGTGGGTGGTGTCCAGGTTTCTGTGTACCTGCCAGAGGAGGATAGAAGAATGCACTGCACATCTTCATGGTGGTGGAAAGGAGTTCACAGCAGATCCTGGCTCAGTGGCACTTGGTGGAGAGAGACTGGGATGGCAGAACACAATTTGAAGTCAGTGAATCTGATGATCATTTGTTCTCTGGAAGCCTGAGGAGCCTGCTGGGATCAATGTTGGGACAGATTCTTCCAGAGAGGTAAGTGGAGGCCAAGCATGCTGAGCCTGGATCTAGGAGCCCAGAATGGTGGGCTGGATGTTGTGTCTGCCTCCCAACTTGAGTCTCTGTGGTGCCACACATGGACCACACTCCTGCTCCCACAAGTGGGTGTGGAATTTCTTTACTTGCAGGGTTTACCAACTCACCCCAGCAGCAGTACCCATAATTTGTACCTGGAAGAGGGTCTATGCACAAGTGTTGTGTCAGCAGAGGTAGGCAGCTTCCTACCCACTACCTCAGAATTGCCAGTAGAGGCCTGTCCTATGGATTTCTAAAAACAGTAATATTACCTCCAGACTTCATCTCTGAAAACAGCACTGGTTTTCATTTTTCTTACTGGGGTTTCAGTATCTGTTCAGGGATACTTTTCTACCCAGCTATATGCCCAACCCTGTACTTTTTTATTTTGAGAAAAGATCACTGAGACTGGCCTTGAAATTGCCATCTCCTGCCTCAGTCTCTCATGTTGTTGGGATTATATGTGTTCACTACTCTACCTGGCCTAAAATATGCAGTTTTCCCCTCAAAGAAAAGAATGTAACAAACACAAAAGCAGATGTGGGCATCCTATCCTTTGGCAGGTTCTCAGGATTCACCCCTTTCCTGCTGTCAGTCTGGGGCTCAGCAACCTCTTCCTGTGTTTTATTTCCCAATGTCAGTTGTGTTTTGAGCAGCTTTATATCCAACCTGTGAGACATTTGTTCTTGTTATTTTAGTTTCTGTTTGTTTTTCGTGTTTTTTTTTTCATACCAGGGATTAAATTCAGGGGCACTCAACCGCTAAGCCACATCCCCAGACTTAATTTGTATTTTATTTAGAGACATAGTCTTACTGAGTTCCTTAAGATCTCACTTTTGCTGAGGCTGTCTTTGAATTCTCAATCCTTCTGTCTCAACTTCCTGAGCCACTGGGAATAAAGGCATATGCCACCCTGCCAAGTTCACAGCACATCACATTATGGCCACTGCTTCAGCTTTCTAATAGCTGTTGGGATCGAGGTGTGCAAGTTCATTTTTTTGTCCTTCTGCAGTCTGTGCCATCTATTCTAAGTTCAGAAAGAGTACACTGGATATTTGAGTGTGATTGTACCTATCCTTAAATCAAATTTGAGTAAATATTATCCCATGTAGAGACCAGAACAAGGAATATCTCTGCAATTATTTATATTTTGCTTTGTTTCTTCAATTGTATTTATTAGTTTTCTGAAAGTATAATTGTAATTTAGAAGTTATTTAAAATTTTAAATTTTTGGGGTGTGATTATAAATGTTATTGTTTACAATTCTTTCTTAGTCTAGTTTCAAATTCCAATTTTTTCCACAAACTATTGCTGATATATAAGAAATCAATGAACTTCAGTCTGTCAACCATATATTTTGCTTTTTGCTATCACCATACTTTCTCATCAAACATAGGATATTGGACTTTATTGCTGTTTTCTTTAAGTTTTTTAAATTTGTTCTAATTATTTTCACATGACAGTAGAATGCATTTTTTGCATTTTTATAAATCATATATAAATGGAATGTAATTTCTCATTTTTCTGATTGTACATATTGTGTGATCACATTGGTCATGCAGTCATAAATGTACATAGGTAATAATTTCTGTTTCACTCTACTGTTTTTCCTATCCCCAAGTTACCAAAGTCATTGCCTAGAAAAATCAAAACCATGAATTTCAGAGCTTCATCAGAACTGCCAGAAGGTATGTAGTGGCACCAACCAGTGAACAGTAAGCCTTAAGTGTCCTGTTTTGCCCACAGTGACCAGCAGGTAGTTCTGTGGGGCTCTTTTCCTCATCCTCTCGAATCATCTGCCTGCCAGAAATGGGTGTCCTATACCCACAGGGGAAAGAAAATAAGAATGAGGGCAACTTGGGGCCATGACTCTGGTGATGAGAGCCTCCTTCTCTTTGAGGCCCATACAGGGATATAGATGACTGTACTGGGAACACCTGGAGACCATGTCTCCTTGGCACCTTCATGTGAGATGTCACTGTGGCTTCAGGATAACCAAAGTGCATCTGAGGAAAAGGTGAGGAAAAATGAGGGAAAGCCTCTCATCCACTATTCTACATGCTGAGGAGGAAATTCTGCCATGTTCTTTACTTTCATAGGTAATGTTTTAGCTGAGTTTACTTTTCCAAAAGCACCCTTTGTTGAGGCTTTGGCTGCTCAAACTCATAATGTGATGTCATAGCATAATATTTTTTATAAATGGGGTTTGTATGTGGGGAGGAATCCCAGGACACTGAAAAAAGAAACACTGAAACTCAACCTCAGAATGTTGCAGGAATTGCATGGGAGTGCCCTGGAGATTCATGGGGGATTAAGGGAAGGCTAGTGCCACCTCAATGCTTAATTTTATTCCTGTTTTTATGGTGCTCTTTTTTCACAGTTAAAGTATTGAAACAATGAGAATTTGATGTATCAATGCAATAATATTGTGGAAAGAGTTCTTTAAATATGTGATCTTGATTTTTACAAAAGACACTGGGGCTTTCTTGGTGAGTCTGTGCACAGATGGGTGGGCTATTTGACATTTCCCAGAAGCCACTGTGGTGACAGCTGTGGCAATATATTCCAGATTACACTGCTCAGAACTCCTGAGGGTACCTGGGCATACATACTGCTAGAACTCCCACAGTCTTTTATGGAGAGATCTAGGAAGACAGGATTCTGAGCTACACTGATCAGAATCTTTGGGATTCCAGGGCAAGCACATGGTTCAAAGCTTTTGGGGCCATATTGGTCATTGATGGGCAGCAGAATGCTGGACCAAGTTGCCCAGAGTTCTCAGGGGTGACTGGTTGGGAATGTAGCAAGCAGCTACTAGGAGGTTCTTGGGTCAGGGCTGCATAATTTACAGTGGATTGCACTGCCAAGAGTCCTTCAGGGTCTACAGTTTCCAGGGTCCAATGCAATGAGGGTAGAATGGGCCAAGTGGCAGTGTGCACTACCAATAGCCCTTGGAAACCTGCAGCTTACAGAGAGTTCCACAGTGAGGGTTGGGCAACAGAATGACAAACTGTGCTACATGTTACCCTTGGTTACCTGGTGATTCCAGGAGCCTTTGGAGTGAAAACTGCAAGAATGGAATACCAAACTTTATTGCACAAATTACCTGGGGATGCCTATACTCTGCAACTTCTAGAGGCTTCTGTGATGAGGGCTGCAATGTTAGAGCACAGTACCTGGGAATCTTCAGAGTACCAGAAAAAGCAGAGTTTTCAGTTACTGTGGCCCTTCTCCAAGCAGGTCTGTGCACACAAAACACTAGATTAAATTATCTAGAATTCTCAGGAGCTGCAACTCCCAGTATTCTCTGTGGTGATCAGATAAACCATTAGCCTTATGTGTCGGGGTTTCTAGGGCCCCCAGCCTTAGGCATGGTCAAGATGGCGCCTGACGCTGAGCCAAAAGCAGCCAGCTATACAGTAAACAACCAGCGAATTCCAATGATTGGCTAGTTAACGATGTGACTAGAGCATGCCCCCCTCGTGTACCCATCCTATGCCTGCAGCTGTCCGCGTTTATCTCGTGTACTCTCCCCTGATTGGTTGAAGTGTATATAAGCCTGGTGGGTGGGAGAGTAGAAGGAGAAGCTGAGGAAGAGGCAGAAGCGGCGGGGGCAGAAGAAGAGGAAGAAGCGGAAGAAGCGGCGAAGGCGGAGGTTGAAGCCAAGCTGGAAGCTGGGAGTACGCGGGAGCTGGAAGAAGCTGGGAGAAGGGAAGCTGGGAGTGCGCAGAAGCTAGGAGTAAGAGAAGTGTAGGAGAGGAACTGTGCACAATAAACTTCCAAAGCTTCAGACATTTGTCGTGTCTCTCTCTGCGGCCAGAGGGGACGCGATAACTGGTGCCGAAACACGGGAAGATGAAGGCCTTATAAAAGAAAACAAGGTAAGATATTTGAAAAAATTTTTTTTGTATACAAGTTAAACCGGTTATAAAAAAGTTAAAGGGTGTCAGGATGCGCCATCGGCGGTCCTGGGGACACGCGGAGTGCGGTCCGGTTGAAAGGTATCGGGATCCTGACGCGTAGAACACGGGTATCGGGATGCGCCATCAGCGGTCCTGACACGTAGAACGCGGGTTGAAAGGTATCGGGGTCCTGATGCGTAGAACGCGGGTCGGGGGGTATCGGGACACGCCATCAGCGGTCCTGACGCGTGGAACGCGGTCTAATTAAAGTGAAAGTAGAAACACGCTTGGAGCGGTCCAATTAGGTAGTACGCGAAAAGCCGCTATAAAAATTTTAATGCGCACTTGATAGTTTTCCTTTCAGTAATCTCGTTGCTCCTGGCAGCTAGGCCACTGTTTGTTATTGTAATTGCCATAACTAAAGCTATTCAAATTAGTAACAATAGGGTCTGAATGCAGCAACCCCTCAGGGAACTATTAAAAAACAATGGGACGCCATTGAGAAAAAAAAAAAAAAAAAAAAAACAGCTAAGTAAGAAAAGCTGCTTAGTGTGCCACAAGGGGGATCTTCATGAACAGGATCTAATAGTAACAGAAAAGAACTCTTAAAGAGAATAAAGTGAGGAAAAATTGAGTGGTGGTGACCTAGAAAATAATTGCTCAAAAAATCTAAGAACAAGGGAAAAAAGGGAACTAAGTCTAACATAAAGAACCCCCAAAAAATAAATAACCAAGTGGTAGTGAAAACTTAAGAACAAGGGGAAAAGGTAGGAGAAACCTAAGCCTAATAAAAAGAGCTTCAAAATTTGTAGAACCTGCCCGTATTTGAGGAGCAAATGGAGATACCATCAGCCATTGAAAAAACTTTAAAGAGGCAGTTAAGACTATTTGGAAACAGGTATGCAGAGCAGTGTTATCTGGAGGACAATGTCTAATTGGAGAGCTCAGTGGCAAAAAATAGCTGTTGAAACTGCTTGCAGAAACATAGTGGCAAGGTTTCCCGATAGAAATGTTGAGATGTTAATAGGAAAAAGATAAGAGATAACTATAGTAAAATCTGTTACACCTTATGCCCCAGGGCTATGTCCAAGATGCAGAAGAGGAAGTCATCGGAATAGTGCCTGACAGCCTATTAGAGATAGGGAGGATAATTTCCTAGGGTCGAATCCTGAACTTCAAAAAAACGGGAGACAGGGCCCTCCCCGGGGCCCGCAACAAATATACGGGGTAATTCAACAAGTTCCCCGACGATGGTATCCTCCCACAGAGAAGGGGAGCGCAGAGCCACCTCAGGAAGTGCCGGATTGGACATCTGTGCCACCTCCAGACTCATACTAACCCCAGATATGGGGGTGCAGATGATTGATACTGATTGGCATGAAAAAATCCCACAGAACAGTGTAGGACTATTACTAGGTAGAGGTTCCTCAACACTAAAAGGACTTATAGTACACCCAGGGGTTATTGATCCTGATTTCACTGGACAAATAAAAGCCTTGGTCTCTTCACCAAAAGGAATTACGGTCATCTCTCCAGGGGATCGCATTGCACAAATGCTTATATTGCCCAGTCGACATTCTTTATGGCCCAGTGAAAATACAAATAAAAGACAAGGAGGTTTTGGATCAACAGGAACCACTTTAATAAACCTTACTATGGATATGGGACAGAGGCCCCTCCTAAAATTAAAAGTGGGAAATATGGAATTTACAGGTTTATTAGATACGGGGGCAGACAAAAGCATTATTAGCGCAATGGTCTGGCCAAAGCACTGGCCATTGATCACAGCAGCTCAGAGCTTGAGAGGCTTAGGAGTAGCAGAGAGCCCCAATCAAAGTGCTTCCTCATTATCGTGGAAAGATACAGAGGGACACACAGGAATATTTCAGCCATATGTCTGTAATGTTCCTATTAGCCTATGGGGACGAGACGTCCTGCAGCAAATGGATATGAAACTCACCACTGATCAGATTTACCAAGGGACTCCTGTAAGAAATATGTTACAAAATATGAACTATGATGATAAAAAAGGATTAGGAAGACATAGTCAAGGATCTACCCAACCACTGCCTTTACTTCTACCAAAAAATGATTCTCATGGATTGGGTTTTTCCTAGGGGCCACTGATAAACCATCAATCCCTATAATATGGAAAGATGATAAGCCTCGCTGGATTCCACAGTGGCCCCTAACAAAAGAGAAGCTAGAGGCAGCTCATAAGTTAGTACAAGAGCAGGTACAAGCAGGTCATTTACAACATTCTACCTCTCCTTGGAATACTCCAATATTCTTAACAAAGAAAAAATCAGGAAAATGGAGGTTATTACATGATTTAAGAGCCATAAACGAACAAATGTACCCTATGGGACCCATCCAATGTGGACTCCCTCTTGTCACTGCGCTACCAAAAAATTGGCCTACTATTATTCTGGATTTAAAAGATTGCTTTTTCTCTATACCCTTACACAAAAATGATTGTTGGAGATTTGCCTTTGCTTTGCCCTCTCTTAATCACACTCAGCCTGACCAGAGATTCGAATGGACTGTGTTGCCTCAAGGTATGGCTAACAGTCCTACTATATGTCAAATATATGTAGATAAAGCGTTAACAACTACTAGACAAAAGTTTAAGAGATTGTTGATTTATCATTATATGGATGACATACTTATTTGCCATCCAGAAAAAGAAGTTTTGTTAGAAGCATTACAATTTATAACTCAAGCATTAGAAAAGAGAGGACTAACGATAGCCCCTGAAAAATTACAATTAGAGGAGATCCAAGAATATCTGGGTACAAGGCTCACTGCTACTACAGTCAGACCAACAAGGTTGACCATCAGGACAGATCAATTGAATACCTTGAACGATTTTCAGAAACACTTAGGTGACATTAACTGGATCAGATCCTATTTAAAATTATCCACAGGGGAATTAAAACCTTTATTCAATATATTAAAAGGTAATCCTGACTTGAATTCCCCTAGGAAACTTACTCCTGAAGCACGGATATCCTTACAGCTAGTAGAGAATAGACTTCAGCAGTGTTACGTTGATCGTTGTGATCCTACTCAACCATTAAGTTTAATCATAATCTCAGAGAAGCATACCCCTTTTGGCATAGTTTGGCAAGGAGGACCTCTGCAAAGTATAAATCTCCCTAGCTCTCCGGCTAAAACATTGCAATCATATCCCCAAGCTATTGCTCAGGTAATATTCAAGGGAATAGAATCTTGCATTACTGTTTTTGGAATCCATCCGTCTATTATTATAACTCCTTATTCCACTCAGCAAATTAAATGGCTAATTAATAATGATGATGATTGGTCAGTATTATATTGTTCCACTTCAGCTCAGTTCGATAACCATTATCCCCAACATCCCTGGATTCAATTCTGTAAAAATACTCCCATAGTTTTTCCAAAAGTGACTAGTGTCCAGCCTCTTAAAGACTGTGTAACCATTTTTACTGATGGCTCCAAAAATGGAGTAGGTGCAGTACTTATCGGTAAACAACTTCACACCATAATAGTTCCACCCAACTCCGCACAGGTTACTGAACTTGCAGCTGTAATATTAGCCTTTAAATTAGCAGATAATCAGCCATTCAATCTTCTATCTGATAGCTTATATATCGTTAACGCTTTACAGGTTCTTGAAACGGTAACCCATATTTCTTCCATGTCCACGGTAGCTTCTTACTTTACTACGCTACAAAACCTTATCCTACAGCGTAAACATCTATTCTATGTAGGACATATTAGAGCTCATTCTAATTTACCAGGACCTTTGGCCAATGCTAATGACTTGGTAGATATGGCCACCAAATCAATTTTTGTTTTTTCCATGGAGGAACAGGCAAAACTCTTTCATGAAAAATTTCATGTAAATTCCACTACTTTGAGCAGAAAATTTCCTATATCTAAATGTATGGCTCGACAAATAGTAAAACATTGTCAACATTGTGCTCCTTTAATCCCAGTACAATCCTTTGGAGTTAACCCCAGGGGACTGCTGCCTGGTCATATTTGGCAGATGGATGTAACCCATATTTCTGAATTTGGTACTGTTAAGTATGTACATGTGTCAGTAGACACTGCTTCAGGGGTCATTATGGCTTCCGCTCATTCTGGAGAAAAGGTAAAAGATGTCATTCAACACTGCCTACAAGCATTTGCTGGCTGGGGCATACCTAAAGTTATTAAAACAGATAATGGTCCTGCTTATACTTCCAAAAGCTTCCGGTTGTTTTTACAAACATTTAACATCCAATCAGTCACTGGCATCCCCTATGGTCCCCAGGGACAGGGCATTGTGGAAAGAGCACATCTTACTTTAAAAAATTGTTTAAATAAACAAAAAGGGGGAATAGGAGCCTCCTACAAGTCTCCTAAAGATAAACTTAATTTAGTTCTTTTCATTCTAAATTTCTTAACTCTGGATAGGGACGGCCATTCTGCAGCTGATCGACATTATAATCCCCATAATACTCCTCAAGTATGGGCAAAATGGAAAGATATCCTGACAGGTTGTTGGAAAGGACCGGATCCAGTCCTTCGTTGGGTCCGAGGGTCTGTTTGTATTTTCCCACAGGATCAACAGACTCCAGTCTGGATTCCAGAAAGGCTAATCAGAGTTTTACAGCATGCAAGTGATGCTGCTCCTCCTCACAATGGCGAGTCTGAGCCTTCCTCCAATAACAAAAACTCAGACGGAAAGGCAAACCCGGAACCTATGGGCCATTGTTAGCCTGGCCATATTTTTCACTTCTAACTAACACATTTTTTATCCTTCCTTTTCTTGCTTTTCACCAATTCCTCTACAAGCCTGTCAATTCTACTGATGATTTTTCAGGTCGTGCTGCTTTTGGAGATAAGGATATTTCTAGCCTTTCTTTGCTTTAACAGGAGGAATTTCTGCACTTTGCCGTTGGAATCATACTACAAATCAGACCCAGAGTAGAGCAACTTGTTCTGCTGACCCTAGCTGTGATGTTGCTTTTCCTCGCACGTCAGCTTGTGTATTTCCTCCCTTTTATGTTTCTACCAACTAACATTTCTAATAACACCTCTTAACTGTTCACTAACTGTGTGCTATCTTTCACAATGCTGGAATGGTTCTTTTGCCACCTGTGCAATTTGCACATTTCTATCTTCCTACCAGTCCTAGTTTCTGTTGCAGATGTAGAATTGCCAGTGCTGTTGTCGAGAAGCAGGAGAGGTTTTGACAATGCAACAGCCGTGATCATTGCCACCACAGTCCTTGCAGTAGCAGCATTGACACAACCATAACAACGATCATTGGGCCGAGAATGCAGCTGCAGCCTTACAGACCATAGAGACTCTATCAGAGAATGGACTCATTATAAGAACAAGTGGATACCTTGCAAGAACTTTTGGGACTGGGATGCGTTTATTCCCTGAGAGCTGCTTTGTGTTACCCATATTGTAACTCCATTGGGATGTATATTGTTTCTGTATTTAATATGGCTATATGGTTCTTCTTCTGTTTATAGATTTGTCAAACAGCGGGCAGGCTTAGGAGCTATAGTGGTACTCCTCTGCCTTGGCCTCCTTCTCTTCATTCGTTTTGGCATGCATCTACAAGCTAGCCAATAGAGAGATCAAATTATCTTTCATCAGGCCATGACCGCCCTAAAGGCCGACAGCCCCCCATTAGTATGGCTCTTGATGCTGGACCGGTAGTCAAAGATGGGTAATGAAGGAGGTGGCTGTGTACCAACCTAAGACAGGAGCTGCAGCATGCTCTGCAGGCTCTGATGACGGGTAAGGACATATGCTGACCACTCAGCCTAAGACAGACACGGTCCCGAGCCTTAGTTTAATATTAAAGAAGGGGGATCTGTCGGGGTTTCTAGGGCCCCCAGCCTTAGGCATGGTCAAGATGGCGCCTGACGCTGAGCCAAAAGCAGCCAGCTATACAGTAAACAACCAGCGAATTCCAATGATTGGCTAGTTAATGATGTGACTAGAGCATGCCCCCCTCGTGTACCCATCCTATGCCTGCAGCTGTCCGTGTTTATCTCGTGTACTCTCCCCTGATTGGTTGAAGTGTATATAAGCCTGGTGGGTGGGAGAGTAGAAGGAGAAGCTGAGGAAGAGGCAGAAGCAGCGGGGGCAGAAGAAGAGGAAGAAGCGGAAGAAGCGGCGAAGGCGGAGGTTGAAGCCAAGCTGGAAGCTGGGAGTACGCGGGAGCTGGAAGAAGCTGGGAGAAGGGAAGCTGGGAGTGCGCAGAAGCTAGGAGTAAGAGAAGTGTAGGAGAGGAACTGTGCACAATAAACTTCCAAAGCTTCAGACATTTGTCGTGTCTCTCTCTGCGGCCAGAGGGGACGCGATACTTATGTACCCACAATCCTCAGGTGCTCTAGCTTCCAAGATTATCTGTAGTAATTGAGCAAGAACACTGCCCTTCATTACCCATAGTCCTCTGGGACTGTTAGAACCCTCTGTGTTGAATGAGCAAACCACTAGACTGCATTACCCACAATTCTAATAGGACCTGAGCTACCATTTTCTTTTGTGTGGAATGGGCAAAACACAAGACTACATTACCCACAATATGTAGTGCCAGCAGCTCCCAAGCTCCTCTTCATTGAGAACTGTAGGGTTATACTCTCTAAAATCTTTGAGTGTGTTGCTGAGGTGAGTTTCAGTCTGCAAGTTCAAGAGGACTCCAAGCGAGGGCTGGACATACTTAAGTACACTACCCATAAATCCTGAGACTAAACTAGATGTGAAGCCTAGAGTTTCCAGAAGCCTCCACAGTGGGGACTGCATTGGTACAGGACTGTATTCCATTAGAATTCTCAGTGTATCAAGACAAACATGTGACCTGCTGTTCTCCTGTTTCTCCCAGCAGGGGCACACAGGCACAACACTGGATAATGTTGCCCAGAATCCTCAGCGACCAGAATCTCCCAGGATCCTCATTGGTGAGGACTGTGTGGTAGAGAAGTAAACTACACTACCCACAATTCTTGGAGTGGCCGAGTTGTCTGTGTGGACTACCACTCCCAGAGATCTCCAAGTGAGGATCTGAAGGCAGAAGGCCAGAATACAATATTCAGAATACCACAGGGCCTCTAGCTCCTAGACAACTTCATATTGGGTGCTATATGTATAAGCTTTGCATTGCACTCTCCAGACACCTCAGGGGTATAGAGACAGACTTGCTGTATTCAGATCCTGTGAGTCTTCATTTTTTAATTCACTTTTATTTGACACAAATGGGATACATACTGTTTCTCTGTTTGTACAAAAATAAAGGCATACCATTTGTGTAGTCATACATTTATATAGGGTAATCGCATTTGATTCATCCTGTTATTTTTTCCTTCCCCCCACCCCTACCACCCCTCGTTTCCTCTATACAGTCCTTCCTTCCTTCATTTTTGCCTCCCTCCCAGTCACCACTATGTGTCATCACCCATATATCAGCGAGATCATTCGTCCTTTGGTTTTATGAGATTGTCATATCTCTCTTAGCATGATATTCTCCAATATCATCCATTTACCTGCAAATGCCATAATTTTATTATTCTTTATGACTGAGTAATAGTTCATTGTATATATATACCACAGTTTCTTTATCCATTTTTCAATTGAAGGGTATTTAGGCTAGTTCCACAATCTGGCTATTGTGAATTGAGCAGCTATGAACATTGATGCAGCTGCATTTTTGTATTATGCTGATTTTAAATCCTTTGGATGTTAGCCAAGGAGTGGGATAGATGGGTCAAATAGTGGTTCCATTCAAGTTTTCTTTGAAGAATCTCCACACTTTTACAGAGTGGCTGCACTAATTTGCAACCCCATCAGCAATGTATGAGTGTTCCTTTTTCACCACATCCTCGCCAACACCTATTGTTGCTTGTATTCTTCATAATCGCCATTCTAATTGGGATTAGATGGAATCATAGTGTAGTTTTGATTTGCATTTCTCTTACTACTAGAAATGTTGAACTTTTTTTATATATCTGTTGATTTCTTGTCGATCTTCTTCTGTGAAGTGTCTGTTCATTTCCTTAGCCCATTTATTGATCGGGTTATTTGTATTCTTGTTGTAGAGATTTTTGAGTTCTTTATATATTCTGGAAATTAGTGTTCTAACTGCAGTATGAGTGGCAAAGATTTTCTCCCACTCTGTATGCTGTCTCTTCATATTGCTGATAGTTTCCTTTGTGGAGAGAAAGTATTTTAGTTTGAATCTATCCCAATTATTGATTCTCGCATTTAATTCTTGTGCTGTGGGACTCCTGTTAAGGAAGTCTAATCCTAAGCTGACATGTTGAAGATTCAGACCTAAAATTTCTTCTATGAGATGAAGGGACTCTGATTCCAAGGTCTGATTCTGAGGTCCTTGATCCATTTTGAGTTGAGTTTTGTGCAGGTTGAGAGCTAGGGTTTTAGTTTTATTCTGCTGTATATAAATTTCCAGTTTTCCCAGCACCATTTGTTGGAGAGGCTATCTTTTCTCCATTGCATATTTTTGGCACCTTTGTCTAGTATGAGAAAATTGTATTTATTTGGGCTTGTGTCCATGTCCTCTATTCTGTACCATTGATTTACCTGTCTATTTTGGTACCAATACCATAACATTTTTGTTACTATTTCTTTGTAATAGAGTTGAAATTCTGGTATTGCGATACCCCCTGCTTCACTTTTCCTGTTAAGAATTGCTTTAGCTATCCTGGGTTTCTTATTCTTCCAGATGAATTTCATGATTTCTTGCTCTATTTATTTAAGGTACATCATTGGGATTTTAATTGGAATTGCCTTGATTCTGTATAGTACTTTTTGTAGTATGGCCATTTTGACAATATTTATTCTGCCTATCAAAGAACATGGGAGGACTTTCCTTCTTCTAAAGGTTTTCTATAATTTCTTTCTTTAGTGTTCTGTAGTTCTCTTTGTAGAGGACTTTCACCTCTTAGATAGATTCCCAAGTATTTTTTTAAGGCTATTGTGAAAGAGGTAATTTTCCTAATTTCTCTTTCTGAGGATTCATCACTTATATATAAGCATGCATTAGATAAACATGCATTAGATTAATGGCATTGATCTTATATCCTGCTACTTTACTGAATTCACTTATGAGTTCTAAAAGTTTTCTAGTGGAATTTCCTGGTTCCTCTAAATATATAATCATGTCATCAACAAATAGGGATAGTTTGAATTCTTCTTTTACTATTCATATCCCTTTAATTTCTTTGGTCTGTCTAATTGCTCTGGCTAGAGTTTCAAGGACAGTGTTGAATAGAAGTGGTGAAAGAGAGCATCCCTGTCTTGTTTCAGTTGTTAGGGGGAATACTTTCAGTTTTTCACCATTTAGAATATCATTCCTTGGGCTTAGCATAAATGGCCTTTACAATGTTAAGGAATATTCCCACTATCCCTAAATTTTCAAGTGTTTTGACCATGAAGAGATGCTGTATTTTATCAATTGTTTTCTCTGAATCTATTGAAATAATCATGTGATTCTTGACTTTAAGTCTGTTCATGTGATGAATTACATTTATTGATTTCTGGATGTTGAACCAAACTTGCAAGCCTGTGAAAAAACCCATTGATCATGGTTCACAATATTTTTAATATATTTTTGTATGCCACTTTTCTAAAATTTTGTTGAGAATTTTTGCTTCAATGTCCATTAAAAATAGTGATTTAAAATTTTCTCTCCTCGATGTGTCTCTGTCTGTTTTCTGTATCAGGGTGATATTGGCTTCATAGAATGAATTTGAGAGGTTCCCTCCTCTCTATTTTATGGAATACGTTGAGAAGTATTGGAATGAGCTCTTTCAAGGTTTTGTAGAACTCAGCTGAGAACCCATCTGGTCCTGGACTTTTCTTTATTGGTAGTATTTTGATGACTTCTTCTATTTCATTACTTGAAATTGGTCTATTTAAATTGTGTATGTCATCTTAGTTCAGTTTAGGTAATTCATATGTCTCTAGAAACCTATTGATATCTTCTATATTTCCTATTTTATTGGAGTATACATTTTCAAAATAGCTTCTAATTATGTTTTGGATTTCAATCATGTCTGCTGTGATATTTTCTTGTTCATCATGAATTTTAGTAATTTGAATTTTCTCTCTCCTCTTTGTTAGTGTGTCTAAGAGTTTACAATTTTGTTTAGTTTTTCAAAGAATCAAATCTTTATTTTGTAATTTTAAAAATTGTTTCTCTTGTTTCAATTTCATTGATTTCAGCTCTGAATTTAACTATTTCCTGTCTTCTACTACTTTCGGTGTTGCTCTGTTTTTTTTCTGGGGCTTTGAGCTGTAGGGGTAGGCTATTTATTTGTTGATTTTTTTCTTCTTTTATTGAATGTACTCCATGAAATAAATTTTCCTCTGAGTACTGCTTTCATAGTGTTTCAGAGACTTTTTTTGGAAACAAAGGAGATACATGTTGTTTCTCTAATTGTACGTGGAGTCAAGGCATACCATTTGTGTAATCATAAATTTAAAAAGGGTAATGTAGCTTGATTCATTCTGTTGTTTTTTTTCTTCCCCCCACAACTCTCACCCATCTTTTCCCTCTATACAGGCCTTCCTTCCTCCATTCTTACCACCCTCCTTATCCCTAACCCTAAAACTAACCCTAACCCTAATGCTAACTCCCCCCCATTATATGTCCTCATCCCCTTGTCAGCGAGATCATTCGTTCTTTAGTTTTATGAGATTGGATTATCTCACTTAGCATGATATTCTCCAATTTCATCCATTTGCCTACAAATGCCATAATTTGATCATTCCTCATGGTGGAGTAATAATCCATTGTATATATATGCCATAGTTTATATATCCATTCATCAACTGAAGGGCATCTAGGTTGGTTCCACGATCTAGCTATGGTGAATTGAGCAGCAATGGTCATTGATGTGGCTGTATCTCTGTAGTATGCTGATTTTAAGTCCTTTGGGTATAGGCCAAGGAGTGAAATAGCTGGGTCAAATGGTGGCTCCATTCCAAGGTTTCTGAGGAGTCTCCATACTGCTTTCCAGAGTGGCTGCACTAATTTGCAACCCCATCAGCAATGTATGAGTGTACCTTTTTCCCCACATCCTCGCCAACACCTATTGTTGTTTCTGTTCTTGAAAATCACCATTCTAATAGGGTGAGATAGAATCTTAGGGTAATTTTGATTTGCAGTTCTCTTATCACTATGGATGTTGAACATTTTCTCATATATCTGTTGATTGCTTGTACATTTTCTGTGAAGTATCTGTTCATTTCCTTAGCCCATTTGTTGATTGGATTATTTGTATTCTTGGTGTAGAGTTTTTTGAGTTCTTTATAGATTCTGGAAATTAATGCTCTATCTGAAGTATGAGTGGCAAAGATATTCTCCCACTCTGTAGGCTCTCTCTTCACATTCTGATAGTTTCCTTTGCTGAGAGAAAGATTTTTAGTTTGAATCTATTCCAGTTGTTCA